>NC_134742.1:1532500-1565000 GCF_049634645.1 Pelodiscus sinensis
TAGATAGATAGATAGATAGAGGGGGTGCGTGGGGATAGATAGATAGATAGATAGATAGATAGATAGATAGATAGATAGATAGATAGATAGATAGATAGAGGGGGTGCGTGGGGATAGATAGATAGATAGATAGATAGATAGATAGATAGATAGATAGATAGATAGAGGGGGTGCGTGGGGATAGATAGATAGATAGATAGATAGATAGATAGATAGATAGATAGATGGGGTGTGCGGGGATAGATAGATAGATAGATAGATAGATAGATAGATAGATAGATAGATAGATAGATAGATAGAGGGGGTGCGGGGGGATAGATAGGGAGTGTGTGGGGATATCTAGCTAGATCCATGGATCCATTGACTGCAGGGTTACAGTTTGCCATGTAGCTGCTGAGGGTTGGCGCGGTGCCTGGTAACTACCAAAGTTGTGTGTAATTGTCCTGTCTGGTGGTTCTGCCCCTAAACTGTCATCTCAATTCATGGGAGCTTTGCTTTGAAGTGCGGGTGTACCTATGGTTGTGTTGTTAATCTGTGTGCGTGCGTGTGCGTGTGTGTGTGCGTGTGCGTGTGCGTGTGAGAATAGGCCTTTGTTCTCTGTCACTGGGCTGGAAAATCGAGTCTGCTCTGTGCTGGTTGTGAACGCCCCCAGAGCCGCTGGGGCCGTGTGCGACGGGGGATGGGACTCACTCCCTATCACTTTTCCCAGCAAGAGCCCGTCTCTGTGGCTCTCTTTGCGCTCGCGGCCTGGCCCCGCTGCCGGGGACGCCCTCTGCAATCGTCCCGCTGGCCCCACGGAAGCTGGACGGAGCCGAAAGTTGCAGAGCGAGGCCGGGATCCGGACAGCCCTTATTTCGGGGGCGTTGTTCTTTGGGGGGTCGTCCCACCCGGGTCTTTGAGGCTAGGGGGGATCGGGGGGCAAGTCCTTGGAGGACGCCTGAGCTCCTCCTGAACCACCTAACACAGGTGTGTCCCCCCGAACCAGTCCCGCGGCCGAGCGTGGGAACGGCCTCACCTGTGGGTGCTCGGCAGGCGCATGGCGCCCAGCTCCGCGTACCAGTCGTCCGTCTCGTCGCGATGGGTCAGGATGCGGCCGCCCACCCGGCTGCTGATTTCCAGGACGGTCACCTTGGGGAGAAGACGGCCCGTCACTCAGCCGGCCCGGCCCAAGGGTCGGAGCGAAGAAGTGAACTCGGCAGCGTTAGCGGGGGGAGTTACGCTCACGGCGGCAGGCGGAAGAGAGCCGGGTACCTCGAGTTTAGTGCACGGAGAGGAAATAACAAGACACACCCAAGCCGGCACGGAGCCCTTGCCTGGCTCCGGCACAGAACCACAGAAAGGAAGGGACCTTGAGGGGATATTCAGTCCCGTCCCCGGCCCTCCCGGCAGGACCCAGCACCGTCCAGACCATCCCTGGCAGGTCTGTCCAACCTGCTCTTCCATGTCTCCTGGGTTGGAGACTCCACAACCCCCCTAGGAAATTCAGTCCAGTGTCCCCCCCCCCCCTCAGAGTTAGGAAGTTTGTCCTCATGTCCAAACTCAACCTCCCTTGCTGCATAGTAAGCCCATGGCTTGTCGTCCTGTCTTCAAGGAGAACAATTTTTGTCCCTCCTTCTTGTGACACCCTTTTAGGTACGTGAAAACGGCTCCCCTGTCCCCTCTCCGTCTGCTCCTTTCCAAACTAAACCAGCCCAATTCTTTCCGTCTTCCCTGCTAGCTCGTGTTTCTTAGGGATTTTTGTTGCTCTTCTCTGGACCGTCTCCAATTTCTCCACATCCTCCGTGAAATACGGCACCCAGAACGGGACACACGCCGCCAACCGAGGCCTGATGAGCGCAGAGCAGAGCGGAAGAACGACGCCTCGGCGTTGTCGGCACTGCCGGTGTCTCGCGCAAGAAGCGTTTGGCGGGAGAGATCTTCCGCAAAAACGTCTTGCGCAAGAGCGCGTCTGCCCAGCCAACGCGCGTCGGAAAAGCGATGCGCTTTTGTGCAAGAGAGAGTCCAGGCACTTTCAATAGGAAACTCGGATCGCTACTTCCAGAATGGCCACTTGTTTTTTTTCCTCCTCCCTCTTCTCCCGAAAAAACTCCCTCTCCCCCATCCACGCACGCCTGTTTCCGAAAGAGCGTTTTCGCCAAAAGGCTTCCTCCTCGTAGAAAGAGGGTTCCCAATGGTGCAAGACCCCCTCTGCTCTTTCCATGGGCTGCCGATTTACTGGCGAAAGATCGTGTGGACGCTCAGTGCGTTTTTGCGTGAAAACAGCCATTTTCCCGCAAAAACGCTGCTGGGTAGACACAGCCCTCGTGCCCTGGGGAACGTGTTACCTTGTGACCGGCGTCTCGGAGCAGCTTGGCCGCCGCGAGGCCGCTGATCCCCGCCCCCACGATGACCACCTCCGCTGGACGCTCCGCCTTCGGGAGCCCGTGGGTCACAATCCCCACCAGCTCCTCGTAGTCATGGTCATGCAGGCAGGGCGCGGGGTCGAAGGCGAGGCTCTCGGGGTGCAGGACGGCCGCGAGGAGGAGCAGCCGGGCCAGCGCTGGGGGCGGAGGGGGAAAGAGAAACGAGGGGCCGTCAGTGAAGCCAACGCACACGCCTGAGCCCGGAGGGCATCGCTGGAACCGGCAGAACCCAGACCCACATGAAGGGGGGCAGGGAAGCCAGCAGAGCAAACCCAGCTCCTCGCCGCACGCGGGCACAGAGAAGGTGAGTGTGAGGTTTGTCGGCCGTGTCCAATTGGAGTAGACAGCCCTGCGCACCCTCTGGACAAACGCCGGTACCCGCAGCGCGAGGGGATGCGGGGAGGGGGATCCCTCGCATGTTGGGAGCCAGTTGAAAATAAACCAAAGGAAGTTTTTCTTCACTCAGTGCACAGTCAACCTGTGGAACTCCTCGCCAGGGGATGTGCTGAAGGGCAGGACTTTACCAGGGTTCATAAAAGAGCTGGGTAGATCCATGGAGGTTAGTCCAGCAATGGCTATTAGCCAGGATGGGTAGCAATGGTGTCCCTAGACTCTGTTTCTCTGGAGGCGGGTGACAGGGGAAGGATCGCGTTGGGATTAGGGGTTCTGTTCCCTCCCTCTGGGGCCCCTGGCATTGGTCTCTGTGGGCAGACAGGACATCAGGCTAGATGGACCTTTGGCCTGACCCCATCCGGCCGTTCTTAGTTCTTATGTTCTTAAAAAGAGAGCAAGACGCAAAACGAGAAAGCCGCAGCGGAGGGACCCACACCACCCTGTCGACCCGCCGCCCAGCCCCAACGCCATTCTCCCGGCACGGCCGTTTCACTTACAGAATCGGTCCATGTTTCCACCGGCAGCCTGAGTCCCGGCGTGAGCGCTTGGAATTTATAGCCTGACCCACAAAAAGAAATTTCCTCCCCGGTAGTGGCTGCCACATGCTGAGGGCGACAGAATTAATTTCTAGGGGGAAATGAATGTCCTGTCTTTTGCAACTCTGTGCATCTTCCCCACCCTTAGGTCAGGAGACACCCAGTGTCGGGAACCCAGGGGGGCTTTTTCTTTCGGGAAAGTCCCTTATATGTATCCATCCCCGTCCTACCTGGATCTGTCTTCCTCTCTGCAGAGACGGTGCGGTGGCTACTTCTGCAACATGGCCAAACTTCTGAGCCTTTTTCTGCTGATTGCCCCCTTACCTCTGAAGAACTCTGGAAGGCAGCGTGGTTGAGCAGTTCCCACCCCATGAGAACGAGGGTGTCATGCATAGGAGGCAGGCTGAAAACAAACCCAAGGCCGTTTTTCTTCACACTGCGCACTGCCAACCTGTGGAACTCCTCGCCGGAGGACGGGGTGCAGGCCAGGACTTGAACAGGGTTCAAAAAAGAGCTAGGGACATTCACAGAGGGTCCATCGATGGCTACTAGCCAGGATGGGCAGGGATGTCACCTGTATGTGATACGTTTCTTACTGGGACCGGTTGTGGTCTCTTTGCACTTTGCATAAGCTCTATTTTGAGGACTAAAGATCCGTGCCCGGCTCCAATCGGCCAACTGGCCTCCCTGTTTCCCGAGAAGCGCCTGTGTGCTTTGCTCCCCTTCCGGGCTTGGTAGCAACCCTCCGAAACATCCGCCGGCTACTTCCTTCTCCTCCATGAAAATCTCCTTCGTGGGAATGCCTTTGAACAGCTGAGCTGGAGGGCTGACGGCAGCCTGCCACACTACCCACTTCCCTTATTGTCATGTGCTTCCCCCGGCTGTCTGGGTGCAGGCGTCTCGCGCCTCGGCTCTCGTGCTGAGATGGGGAGTTCTGTGTGGGAAGGGCTAATTCTGTAATACGGCCAAGCCTCTCTGGATCTTTCTTTCGATTCCCCCCCGTACATCAGAAGAACTCTGTGGAAGGCAGCGTGGTTGAGCTGTTCCCACCCCGTTAGGATGAGGGGTCTCCCCACGAATAGGCAGCAGGTTGAAACCTAACCCAAGGCCGGTTTTTCTTCACGCTGCTCACCGCCAACCTGTGGAACTCCTCGCCGGAGGATGGGTGCAGGCCAGGCTTGAACAGGGTTCAAAGAGGGACTGGAAACATTCACAGAGGGTCCATCATCCACAGGACTCCGACTCTCTCAGTTCCGTACGGTGTCCCCCCATCTCTTCCCGGCCCTTCCGCACCCTGAGCCTCCCAGCCCCCGTGGGGCCCCCTGAGGGAACCCACTCGCTCTGGACCCCCGGGGCTCCGGCAGAGGAAGCAGCACCACCCCGATCTCTAGACGGGTGTGCCCGTGGGAAACAAAGAGGGCTGATTCCATCTCTGAACACAGCCCCGGAAAGTCTCTAGGGTGGCCTCTCCGGCATCCAAGAAGGCTCTGGCTACTCTCTCCGCCACGTCCACATGCCCCCTCCATCCAGCAGGGTATCTGATAGCGCTGTCCCTTCGTCCTTTGTCTTCTGTCCTGGGTAGATGGGCCACCCGGACCTCGGCTCCTCCGTCCTGTGTTCCCCACAGATGGGCGCCAGCTGGTCAGGTCACCCCGAGTCCTCTTTCTGCCTCCCGTTGGCCTCGAACTGGCCGTGTCTTCCCAGCTGGGCCCCCCGGTCACCAGGTCGCCAATGGCTGGGGTCTCCACCAATGACGCCTCTCAGGTTTTCCATCTGCATGTGGAATAAATTTTGTTACCCGCGCCGAGGCGTGTGCGGATGTGCACCACCAGCAGGAAACACACCCTGTGAGCGCTCTGCTCATCAGCTGGGCCACATTGGAACCTCTCCTGGGAGAGGGGGCTCCGAGCCAGCTCCCTGATCCTCTCCCTGTACCCCAAACCCATCAAGACTCCTCCCCACACACACACCCAGCCAGCCTCCTCTGGCCTTCCTCCTTTTTCCTGAACTCACCTGAGTCACCCCCTCCTTGCTTGGGTTATGAAGGGTGGTGGCCCTTGTGTATGGGGGGAAAGGGGGCTGGGGCAGCCTCCCTCAGTGAGAATCACCCCTCAAATTCCCATCCCTGCCTAGGAACTGGTGCAGTGCCCGGGGAAACTGAGGCACAGACCTGGGGTTACTAGTGGACAGGAGAACTCACACACAACGTAACAAGGGGAATACACTCCCCCCAGTTTGTCGCACCCCGATGATCCGGCCTTTGCCCTTCCTGCTCTACTCATTTTCTTCCTTCCTGGCCCCCTTTTTCCCCGGGAAATCCCCGGTGGTGGATATTACAGGGCAACGAAGCCGCCCCTAACTCAAAGCCATATGGAAATGGGGCCGTGCTGCCCCTTGGCTCCCCCGTTGTCCAGCAATGGGGCTGAGGGTGGGGGGAGGTGGTGCAGACGCCCCCTTGTGGTCCCTCTGCTGTGTAGCTGTCTCTCCTAGCATCTCCCTCCCTTTCGTGGGATGGAAACCAGTCCCATTCCCGGGGCGTCCCATTGCCCTGGCACCACCCAACCGGGGCCTGGCTGTGAGTCGGGAGAAGAGGAAGCCGCCTCCCGAAATGAGGAGGAGTTCTCGGACAGACGGACCGGCAGACGGACAGGCCGACGCGCATTTCTAAAACAGAGAGAGTCACGGTGAGCAAGGCCGCGGGGACGGCTGGTTTTAAAGAAATCCGAAAGTTCTCCAGCTGGACCAGGCTCTCTTCCGCCTGCTGATCTGGGAACTTCTCTTGACTGGCAGATTTTTGTATCGGTTGCAAGAGCCGCGGTGTCTCCCCTGGGCCTTCGCACCACTTCCTCCTTCAGTGGCTTTCCGTTCTCCTCCCGTTTCGATCGCGCAGGCGGCCGTTTGCAAGCACAGGCGCCGAAGAAGAAAATCGCTCGCTCCTTGGCCGTGTCTGGGCGGGGGCCAAAAGTCCCGATCGCCTTCTGGGTCTGTTGGCTTCCCCTTTGTGCCAGTGACACTTACGAGGGAGGGTGCCGGCCGGGGGGCTGTCTGGGCCCCCCGTCGTGTTGGAAGCTTCCTTTCCGGTGGGTTTCCCCGGCCCTGGGAGCATCTGGGCTGGCCCCTCCCAACCGGCCGCGGCCTCCCTGGGTGTCTGGGTCCCCTCTAGCCTTGTGTATGCGACAAGCAGCGAGCGCCCGCTGGCGAAGGAACCCAGCCCCGCCGCCGGGGGGTGAACCGGAACCAGCGCCTCCCAGCCGCAGTGTAGACGCACCTGCAGGCGTAGGCACAGATAGGTACTGTTCTCTGGGGGGTGCTCCGCTCCTCCCGCCCCTCTGAGGCCCCGCCCTGCCCCCCCTCTTTCCCCTGTGCCCCGCCTCTTCCCCTTTGCCCCGCCTCTTTTCTCCCCTGCTCCACCCTCGTCCCCCAAAGCCCCGCCCCTTTCCCCTTTGCCCCGCCTCTTTCCCATTTCCTTCACCTCTTTTCTCCCCTGCTTCACCCTCCTCCACCAAAGCCCCGCCTCTTTCCCCAAAGGCCCACCTCTTTCCCCACCTTTACCCCTTTTCCCTCCTTTCCCCCTTCCTCCCTTTTCCCGCCTTCCCCCTTTCCCGCCTTTTCTCCTTCCCCCCCTTTTCCCTCCTTTCCCGCCTTTCCCCCTTTTCCTGCCTTTCCCCACCTTTTCCCCTTCCCCCCTTTTCCCGCCTTTTCTCCTTTCCCCCTTCCCCCCCCTTTTCCCCTTTTCCCCTCTTTCCCCCTTTTCCCCTTCTTTTCCCCTTCCCCCCTTTTCCCGCCTTTTCTCCTTTCCCCCACCTTTCCCCACCTTTTCCCCTTTCCCCCCCTTTCCCTGCCTTTCCCCTCGCCTTTTCCCCTTTTCCTGCCTTTTCCCCTTCCCCCTTTTCCCACCTTTCCCCCTTTTCTCCTTTTCCCGCCTTTTCTCCTTTCCCCCTTTTCCAACTTGTGTCCTTTCCCCCCCTTTCTCCTGCTGTCATGAGGTGTGTGTGGGGGGGGGGATCCCTGGGCCCTGCCCCCCCCACACCCGCAGCCAGTGGGGACTCTCAGGCGGCAGGTAGAAGAGAAGGTCTATTGGTTCCCAGGGACACAGCGTCACCCCGACTTCTTGTTACAGGAACCAGGAACCACCCCCAGGCCAGCCCGGCTCCCTGCTCTCCCCGCCTGCCGAAAAACTCGCTCGCACTCCCAGCAGCCCATCACCCACACCTCAAGGCAGCCCCGCCTCCTGTTTTGTTCCCTTTTCCGGGTCCATGGGGTTATTCACTGTCATCCGGCCCTGAGGACGTGAGAGACCCAACGTACTTCCCCAGGGAGTCATGCTCGGCCTCCCCCTCCTCGTCCTGTGAGCGCTGCCGTGCCCGGGGAAACCGAGGCACGCGCACCCAGCGTCATTACAGAACAACACAGGACAGCAGGAACCGCACACAGCCCCACGAAACAACCAGTGCATGCAAAACCAGAGGCGACGTCGTCACGGCAAGATTCTCCCGCAGAAACTAGGCTAACGAAGGACTCGTTTGCCTGAGTGGCGATCTCATTTGCATCTTTGCTGCCAATCCATTTTGGCGCGAGGGGTTTTTGCGCAAAATCCAAGCCTCCTGGATGTTTTCTTTCTGCGCAAAAAACTCCCTTTTCTGCAAAACCGGTAGATCTCCCCTTTGGGGTCGTGCGGAAAAAGGAGGTTTTTGCACAAACAGGAAACGTCCACCCGGCTTGTTTTTGCTCCAAAATCCCCAGCACACAAACCGATCGGCAGCAAATATGCAAATGATATTGCGACACATGCAAACGAGTCCCTCATTAGCATATTTCCCCCTGCGAAAACACGTAGCGTAGCTGTCGCCGGACAGCGAAGCGGAAGAGGCCTGAAAACATCCACTCAGGGCCGTCATAAGAACAAGCAGACTGTGAGGAATCATTTCAACAGGGATAGAGAATCAAGACAGCGCATGTCGACCCTGCGGAGCTATTTTGGGAGACTTCCGGTGTCCCGAAATACCGTATTCCGCCTCTTTGTCATAAGCCCGTTATTTGGAACTATCTTTCGAAATAACAGCTTGGCTATTCCGACATCCCAGTAAACCTGGTTCCACACGGACAAAGGGATGTCAGTAGTATAAGGGCCCTACCATCAAACAAATGTTAGCCCCACCCCCAGACTCCGGAAGTCCTGCCCCTGTCTCTGGAAGTCCCGTCTCCCCTGTCACCAGAAGTCCCGCCCCTGGAGGGTAGTACATCCGGGTCAAGAGGGACAGGTGACCGGAAGTAAAGGATGTCATGTGACCCCCCCCCACCCAGGACCGTCCCTTGACACAGGAAGTCCCGCCCTTGGGGGTAATACATCCAGGGTCAATAGGGGTGTCATGTGACCCCTCTAAGGACTCGCCCCTCCTTCCTCTACCAATCAGGAAGGGTTTTTCCCCTGTAGGGCCGCCCCGCAAACCGCTTTGACCAATCGGGGGCAGTTCCGGGACCGGATGACCCGCCCAGAAGTGGGTCGTGTGACCCCTCTAAGAACTCGCCCCACCTCCCTCTACCAATCAGGAAGGGTTTTTCCCCCGTAGGACCACCCCGCGAATCACTTTGACCAATCGGGGGTGCAGTTCCGGGCCCGTTGATCAGACCGGAAGCGGGTCATGTGACCCCTCTAAGAACTTCCCGTGACACCCTCTGACAATCAGAGCATAGCACTTCCCCATAAGTTCTAGCGCCACACAAAAGAGGCCATCTTGTTCCAAGAGCGCGTGTTTCAGAGAGCGTGCAAACGCTGAGCGGAACCATGGCGTCTTTCACCAACTTTGTTTTGGTGCCGAGAAGAAGGCTCTACATCAGCGACAGTTCCGAGGAGGAAGGAGAAGTTGAAGGGAGCCCTTTGGCCCAGCCGCTGATGGATACACCAGTATCTGACGCCGAAACCCAACCGCTCACGATGCAGCCCGACAAGCTAGATGGCCTGGAGAAGGAAGGTGCCTACGGCGCCCAGGAGTCGGACAAGATGCATGGAAAAGAAGCCAAACAGGTAAATGAAAGATCGAAGTTGGGGCATCACGGGGTTAAGAAATCGGGATTTTGTAAAAAAAAAAAAAAATGACCAGAGCGTCTTACATTATTTCTTTCTGGCAATCTTTTGACAGCTCGACGATGGCTTTCTAGCTGACCCTCAGACCCAGGGCAGCATTGCATCGGACAAGGCGGACGAACCGGGCCCACCTTGGTTTTGCTCAACACCGATACAAAGCATTGAAGAGAACGCCAAGGATGACGGCCATGGAGAATTCAGGAGGTGGCATGGCATTGACCACATCATAAGCGTAAAAAAGTGATGTGCTCTATTGTACGCGTTGCTGTTTATACCGTCCTTAGTCACTGTCTTAGGGAAAAGCTTTTTGAGGACTGGGAGGGTTGTGTCATAAATGTGCCAGCCCAGCGGCACCATGACTGTGTGTCTTGGACCCCAGAGGATATAAACCGCAAGCTCCGGGGCCTGTGTGCTGAACTGTGTTTGGAAAGCTTATTAAATACTGTTCTCGCCGTCAGTTATGCTATGCAATGTCTGTGCTTAACTCAGGAACACTTAGCACAAGGGGTGACTTTGGTAAATGCAGTGCAATTCAGTCAAGATCCTCACAGTGTTTTAAAGACCATGACCAAGCCAAAAGACGCCTGCTTAGAGCGTTATATTGAACGTCTGGTGCGTACAAAAAGTTACAGAACCCTGCTTAAGAAAAAGACTATTTGTCAGCTGTCTAAAAGGATGACGTTAGAGAATGGTGAGGGGACACACATGAGATATAAAACTTGGTAGCTGTAAATATCTTTTGAAAAGGGGCTTTTGTGACTATCTTCTCTCAGAAGGGTTGTGTGATCCTTACGAGAGTAAAAGTTTGGGTGGAACACATGGTCTGTATGTCTTTTCAATAAAATCATTTTAAAATGATCCGTTTGGGCTTTTATTCTGCAAACTGAGATGTATTTAAAATAATTTTGTGGGGTTTTTCTTGCTTGTTGTGTGGTTTTTTGAAGTGGTAGAAATAAACTCAAAACGGGTGTTTGTTGTACAGCCTGAAATGGATTATTTTGTTTTAAAGCTATAACTTTTGAGAATCCATTTTGTATAAAGGGGCCCATTTACTGAAAACCCCCTGAAAGAGGTATGGTAGAAACGCGGGGGAAGGAAAAACCCCTCAAAATGTTTTGTTTTTTTAAATAAAAGGGAAAAATTACCCCACCCCCCCCCGCCCCAGTTAGGATTTATTAGACATGAACTCAATGGTTTCACCGCACCTCACTGAATAGCCAGGGGGCTGTAGTCAGTGGTTAGGTTTAGGTGTGACCACTTACCCTTGTTATGGTTAATGTTTAGTAATTAAATTTGATGGGTTGGATGGGTGGGCTCTGATGAATATCTAATTAAATAACACCTCAGGAGTTTGCAGATGCTATTGGACAGTTTAAATATAACCCCTGGGGCTGGTAGAGCGCTATTGGACAGTTTAAAGGACACAGGCGTTGGTTGAATGCTATGGGCTACTTTTTCTAGCCATTAAAAGTTAAAACAAAAAATGAAGGGTCTAACCCCAAACTGAAATGTTTCCAACTTTTACCCATACTTTAGAACAAGCATTTGCTCTAAAGCCAATCAAACATTTAAAAGCATTGTATTTAAACCCCAAGCCTTAAGCCTGAAAGAAGCGTGTTAAAAAAAACAAACCCCAAGACACATATTGATACCTGCAAAGGGTCTCCACATGGAAATGGGTACAGATACATTAAGGATTGGTGCTTTTACTGTGACTACTGTAAGAAAGCCCTACAAAAAATGTGTTTTAACTGAAAGAAAAAAATGTAGCCAAAAGCAACTCAGGTGTGGAGACAGCTTCATTCTTCCACCCCCAGATCACGAAAGGCAATGCTAGGGAGGGGTGCCTAAAGTCTTTAAGGATCTATTATTTCAGAGTTGCAGTGATCAAATTCACCTGCTAGCTATGTTGAAGTTCCTTGAAACAATGGGTTAGGAGGGTATAAAAAACCTAGGTAGTTTCAACAGAAACTTTCTTGAATGGCTGCTGGACTGCGACAGGAGAAGGTATGTTCCCTGTTTTTAACTTTGAAAATATATATTCTATAATGCCACTCTTGGGCCATGCTCTCTGAGTAAAATAATGGTGGCTATCTTTATTGCAGTGTGATCTGTTTAACATGGAACCAGTCATTTTAAGCTGCAGTTCCCCACCAGGCCAAGGTAAAAACCATTTTTAACTGGAGTTGTGCTTAATACTGTTTAAAAAACCCCTGGGTAATACTAACTAACATTTGTGCGTATTCTTTAACCTTAAGGCCCAAGCACACATGGGGGAACAGAACAGGCATGTGCCTGCAACACTTTATCCCATAGTGAAAGGTAGCAAAAAAAGCAAACATGATTCTGGGCTGCAAGAACAGGTGTGTTGTGAGCAAGACACGAGGAGTCCTTCTTCCGCTCTGCTCTGCGCTGGTTAGGCCTCAGTTAGAGTCTTGTGTCCAGTTCTGGGCACCGCATTTCAAGAAGGATGTGGAGAAATCGGAGAGGGTCCAGAGAAGAGCAACAAGAATGATGAAAGGTCTAGAGAACAGGAGCTAGAAGGGAAGGCTGAAAGAATTGGGTTTGTTTAGTTTGGAAAGGAGAAGACTGAGAGGGGACGTGAGAGCCGTTGTCAGGTATCTAAAAGGGTGTCACATAAGGAGGAGGGAGAAAACTTGTTCATCTTGGCCTCTGGGGATAGAACAAGAAGCAATGGGCTTAAACTGCAGCCAGGGAGGTTGAGGCTGGACATTAGGAAAAAGTTCCTAACTGTCGGGTGGTGAAACACTGGAATAAATTGCCCAGGGAGGTTGTGGAATCCCCATCTCTGGAGATATTGAAGAGCAGGTTAGATAAATGTCTATCAGGGATGGTCTAGACAGTATTTGGTCCTGCCGTGAGGGCAGGGGGCTGGACTCGATGACCTCTCGAGGTCCCTTCCAGTCCTAGTATTCTAGGATTCTTTGAATTCAGGGCCTGACCACAGAGAAAACGGGAAGTGAGCAGCAGGGAAAAGTGAATCCAGTTGCGTTCGGGGTCATTTCGCTGTATTTTGTGGTTCGGTTGGCACTGCGCTGTGCGATTCTCTGCCTCCCCTCCCCTTTACCATCCAAGCCGTGCGCCCAGAGACTTGTCTCTGTGTTTTAATTGCTGTTCCCCAATTGCTCTGTCACACCGAGCAACCCAGTTTGCCTTTTGTACGTTTCACTTTTGTTTTGTAATAATCTTTTAAGTGAGGATTGGATTCTTGCATTTGGGGGGGGTCCGTCTGCGGGGATCTGCAGGCCTCGGACTGAGGCGTCGGCTATCGGAGACGTCCGCTTGTTTTTCTCTTTTCAAGCTCTTTGGGGGCATAAGAGCTTGGGGTACCCCGGGGGGTGGTTTCAAGTGTCCCCCTGGTTTGGGGCAATAAAAGCACTTGCTGGTGGCAGCAATTCCCCAAAGCCTGGGTATTATGATTGTGGGGGGACGTTTTTTGTAACCGGTGCCCGTAGAGGCAAGGTTGGGGAGCTCTCTTGCGGGTCCCCAACTTCGGCACTTGGAGTGCCAGCGTGGGGAACAGCCCTGACAAAAACCAACACAGCAGCGGGGGCGCTTTGCCATCAAGCCTTTTTATTTTCAACCTGTTCATTTGCCAAGCTCAGCCAAGCAGGACTTTGTCGCGGGCTCTGGCGACGCGTCAGGAAAAGTTTTAACACACAATGGATTGTACTGATCGCAACCCACCCCAAGATTCATCAGCGTTATGCGAATCACCGTCATGGCGTTTCTCTAGCAGCCCCACACGCTTCCCGAAAGGGGGCATTAGCCCCCGGCACAGACATTGGCCCAGGGATGCGAGGCCCAGATGGAGTCGAATCCCCGTGGCACAGACCTGGCACAGTGCACCGAGATGCAGGAGAACACGGAGCACTTCCCGGTTGGTCTCTGGCTTCTGCAGAATTGAGGATCCATTCTAGGCCAACCGACCCCCAACCTTTCTGGGCGAGAAAATCCAACCTGGAGTGGGAGCCGGAGCTGTGATAGACTCAGCCACTGTAGGTAGGTGGAGCTCTGCCCCCATGGGGCTTCGGCTGTGCCAAAACGGGGCAGGATGTGGGGCTAATTGGAGGCAAGATTTGTAAAGCAGCAGGTGGGAAAAGAAGATGGGGGGGGTCAGCGCTGGGGGTGACATTGACACGCTCGTGCACTCTGCGATTAAAAGGGTTAGTGGGATTTCTGTCTGCCAGCTCCTCCCTCTCCCCCCGGTCCCCGACAGCTTAGCTCAGCTTCTACTACGGCTTTGGCTTGTGCTCACTAAACTGCATGTGGTTCTATTTACGCCCAAGCCTGGGCCTTTTGTTTGCTGGCACGGGCAGTTCCCAGTTTGGAAACTCGTTGTGTAGCTCTTTGGTGATTGCTGATAAAACATCCTGTGCCTTTGAGCTGCGTTCATTGCAGTCGTCTTTAAAAATCCGGATGGCCAAATTATTCCCATACAGCCTGTTTAACTCTTCGTTCAGCTCTGACACATTCATGCTCTTCAGGATGCTGTCTGGCTTATTCTCCCCCAGGAAGGCGAAGGCGAATTTCTCGTTATTGTTGGCGTGCTCACAGCAAACGGCCGTCCAGATGTAGCGGGGCACCACCACCCTCCCCGCACCGTTGTTATTTGGAAGAGGCATTTTATAATTTTCATATTTGTGGTGGTTGGGCACCGCGCCGGTCACGAGGAAGGCCTCCCCGTTTCGATTGAGGCACTTCTCTTCTAACTGCTTCTTGAGATTCTTTTCCAGCTCAAACCATCTGACCTCATTGAAGCAGGGGTCCATGGGGGCGGCGTTGGTGAGGGTGAAGGTGGCCGTGCGGCCGTCGTCGCACTGGAAGGCGTTGGGGTTCAGGTGTCCCCGGTCGTAGCCTGTTTTCTCGTAATCCTCATCGATGGCCTGGCTTTCCTTCAGCTTTTTTTTGATGTCTTCTTTTTCTTGCAGTATGTTTTTGTTTTTTTTCAGCTCTCCTTCCGTCTGCATGTCTGCCCCTGGCAAACCAGACAGCTGGGAAGAGAGAAGGGCAGAGGCCTTTACATTCGACATACATCAGAGTGTCCACGACATGCCCAGAGCAGCAACCAGACCTGTGTGTGTCTCTCAGCTCCAGGCATCTTGATTGCCCATCTCTGAACCCCCTCTTGTCTGGCTAGATCTGATCGACAGGGCCCCACACAGGAGTTACTGGGCTGGCCGGGCCTACCGGCATCCCGGGACAGAGGTCATGTATCTGCTGGCCCAGATCATGGCGCGGGGGCATGTGTACAAACAGGACTAAGGTGAGACAAAAGCAGCCCGTTCCGTATTGGAGAGGTGAGCTGTGAATGCTGTGCCCCTGTAGCATTGCTGGGGCCTCTGTGGGGCAGAGTTAAGGTTATTTTAGGGGACCTGAACTATGGATTTCCCAAGTTGTGCGTATCTGGGTTTCTGGTGCATCTAGACTGGCATGATCTTCCAGAAATGCTTTTAATGGAAAAGTTTTCCGTTAAAAGCATTTGCGGAACAGAGTGTCTAGATTGGCACGGACGCTTTTCCGCAAAAGCAATTTTTGCAGAAAAGCGTCCATGGCCAATCTAGACGCGCTTTTCTACAAAAAAGCCCCGATCACCATTTTCGCCATCGGGGCTTTTTTGCGCAAAACAAATCTGAGCTGTCTACGCTGGCCCTCTTGCGCAAAAGCTTTGCACAAAAGGCACTATTTGCCTGAATGGGAGCAGAATAGTATTTCTGCAAGAAACATTGATTTCTTACAGTAGGAAGGCAGTGCTTTTGCGGAAATTCAAGCGGCCAGTGTGAACACCTGGCAAGTTTTTCCAGAAAAGCGGCTGATTTTCCGGAAAAACTGGCCAGTCTAGACACAGCCTTGGTTTTTCCTGGCCAACACATTCTCATGTGGGTTTGTACCCTTGTGTTACTCAATTGATCTCTACTCCCCCTTTAGGAAGTCATGGGGGAAGGAGAACAGAGTTATCAAGCCCACAAATACATCACAAAATCCACCCGACCTGCACAAATCCGGCATCCTTACCTCCATTTCTGGACCTCATTTTTGTATGTGTTAAAATATCTCCCCAGGCTGTATAAAATCTTCAAGACCTGCTTAAGAAACTTACTGAGGTCTGGCACTGTGTATTGCTGAGCCAAGGTGGGTGAAGAAATATCGTTTATTGGACTAGCATCTGGGAGTGAAAGAGTCGAGAGGTGAAGACGACCCGTAGAAGCTCAAACACGTCTCTCGCAACAACAGAAATTGGTCCAATAAAAGATATGGCTTTGCAGGGGCTTGTTGCCGAATTCGGCTACTGCAACACTGCACACAACTTCATAATCCTGTGAGTTATTTTAGCAAGGAGACGTTCATCTAGGGCAGCTGTGGCCTTTTCCAGCCTGTGACAGAATGTACTGACCCCGTTTTCATCAGTAATGTACCAATCTTTACACGAGCCGTGTCTTGGGAAGGGTCATTGGGACACTCACACGCTGCCGGTCAGTGTGGTCCGGATACAACACGTGCGGCACCACTGGAGTTTTCAGAGCCTCCTGTGGGATATTGCTCTGAACCACAGCCCTGCCCGAAGAGAAACTGGCCGACAGATCAGTGCTAAAAGCAGGACTGTGTGCTCTGCTTAATGTGCACGGAAGCAGGAAGCCGAGGCTGTGTGCGCGCTGCAGGGCTGTGAGCAGCAGGGCCGTGCCGCTGATTGTCTAGCAACAGGGGTTTGTGGTGTTCACACGCGGGCTCTCCTGCTGGCCACAGCCGCTCACACTGCCAAGGGGAGTTAACCCCCCACCCCACTGCTCCAGGGGCCACTCCCTGCCTGTGTGTGGCCGGAGGGCAGTGGGGCTGGCCCCCCACCAGGGCCAAGACATGCTGGCTGCTTGGTAAGTCCTGGGGCCCTCAGCCACCCCCCACCTCTCTGCAGCAGGGAGCCCCAGGGCCCCAAACTTACCCCCATTCCCAGAGCCATGAGAGCCAGAGAGAATCAGAGAGGAGACAGACTGACCTGCGGCTCCACCTTCCACAACTTTGTGGGTTTATTTTCATCCTTTGGGTCTTCAGGTTTGCAATTCTTTGGATCCAGCGTGTACGCCGACCAGACCGGGATGTGGCTGCTCTTGTCGTAAAGGGTGGCGAAACGATAGACATTTGCGTACCTCTGGCAGATGTTGGCCGTGGTTGCCGTGCCAAACCCTTGGGGCGCCTCTCCTCCGTAGAAAAACTGCTTGCATGGACTGAAATCACTGACCACTTCAGCCCGTGCCAGCCCGGCGCAGAGCACAGCGAAGCCCAGTAGCACCAGCGGCCCCATGGCTCACAGCGTGTTAGAGCCGGTTCCTTTGTGGCTGCTGCTTATATTGGCCCTCGCAGGCCATCTCCGCCCACCGTCCTGGGCTGAGTCATCCTTGGGCTCCCTGCCAGGGCCTTGCTAAGAACTGGGCCGGGCCAGCCTGTCATGGGCCTGAGGAGGGGAGAGGCAGGTAGAACCATAGAAGAGACCTCAGGAGTCATCGGGTCCAGCCCCCTGCCCAAGGCAGGACCAACCCAACTCAATCAGCCCAGCCAGGGCTTGGTCCAGCCAGGACTGAAACATCTCTAGGGATGGAGATTCCCCCCTCCCTCCCTAGGGAACCCATTTCAGAGCTTCCCCACCCGCCTAGGGAAATCGTTTTTCCTAATTTCCAACCTGGGCCTCTCCCACCACAACTTGAGCCCATTGCTCCTTGTTCTGCATCCGTCACTACTGAGAACAGCCTCTCTCCAGCCTCTTTGGAACCTCCCTTCAGGAAGTTGCAGGCTGCTCTCAAATCTCCCCTCACTCTTCACCTCTGCAGACTAAACAGACCCAAGTCCCTCAGCCTCTCCTCGTAGGTCATGGGCTCCAGCCACCGCATCATTTTGGTCGCCCTCTGCTGGACCCTCTCCAATGTGTCCACATCCCTTCTGTAGTGGGGGGCCCAGAACTGGACACAATACTCCAGATGTGGCCTCACCAAAGCCGAATAAAGGTGAATAATGACATCTCTGGATCTGCTGGCAATGCTCCTCTTAATGCAACCTAATATGCCATTAGCCTTCTTGGCTACAAGGGCCCCCTGTTGACTCATCTCCAGCTTCTCATCCACTGTAGCCCCCAGGTCCTTTTCTGCAGAACTGCTACTTAGCCAGTCGGTCCCCAGCCTGTAACAATACTTGGGATTCTTCCATCCCAAGATGGTCTATCCAACCTGCTCTTAAATATGCTGAAAGAACTGGGTTTGTTTAGTTTGGAAAAGAGAAGACTGAGAGGGGACATGAGAGCTGTTTTCAAGTATCTAAAAGGGTGTCACAAGGAGGGGGGAGAAAACTTGTTCATCTTGGCCTCTGAGGATAGAAGCAGCAGCAATGGGCTTAAACTGCAGCAAGGGAGGTCTAGGTTGGACATTAGGAAAAAGTTTAAGTTTTTAAGGAGAAGTTTTCAGAGACTCCAAGATAGTTCATGAGTGGGAACAACTAATTTCGAACCCACCATAATATGTGTCAAAAGTTACCGGGGGGAGCCAAGTGAGTCTGTAACAGGAAAAACTTAAAACACAACAAATAGCCTGGTAGCACTTTGAAGACAAACAAAACAGGTCGATGGTATGGTGAGCTTTTGTGGGCACAGCCCACTTCTTCAGATGGCCGGAGTGTTGGAAGTCCAGGATCACTTTTGCCAATGTGCATTACTTTGGAATTTCATCTGCTGTGTTATTGACCAGTCGCGCCGTTGTGTGAGATTTCGCTGGAACGCCTCACGCTCTGGGAGTCAGGATTGGTACTGCCTAGAGCAGGGGGCTGGACTCTATGGCCTTCTGAGGTCTCTTCCAGCTCTATGGTTCTAGGATTCTATGATTCTGCTTTAGACTTAAACTTGAATGTCTATTGTTTGCAAACTTTGCCACTTTACCGGTCATGGGCTTGGGAGGCCAGGCAGGGGCCCTGCAACAAAGTCTGCCCCCTCCCATCACTGACCGGCCCCCCAGGCCTGTTTTCATGAGGTATTCAGCAGAGTGAAACACACAGAGTGGTCTCCTTTAGCAAGGTGGGAAACTGAGGCAAAGGCCGTGGCCCCTTCCCAGTGAGCTCCGAGGTGGGTGTTTACTGAGAGTTTTTGGATTGCGGCTGTGGTGTTCTCCCTAATTCATCTTGGGATCCGTCTCTTGGAGGAAAACTTTTTTCGTGATGCCCCGACTCGGTGGTTGCGCCAAGGGAGGTATTGCCGCAGAGATGCCCAGCTATTAACAGCGAGGGCCTTGTTATCTTAACGAATGGTCTTCTGAAGAACTAGATTATCAGGATGAGGAAGAGGGTTAATGAGCTTGTTAATAGTGCAATAGCCCTCTCCTTTATCTCTGTGTACTCAGGGAAAGGATCGGGCTGTTTCCAAACAGCAGATAAAGGTGATGGGACAGACAATGGCAGGTATTAGTGTATCACGTTACTTAGAATTACAGAGAAGTGAGCAGGCATGAGGAACAGGCACCCGCTGTGTACAAGAGAGATCACCTGGGCTTGTGTCAATACAAGGCTGTAAATCTTTTAGTGAGCTCTTAACTCCTTCAATTAGGTAAGAGCACACACTCCATTACGGAAAATGCACAGTAGCCAGATCAGAAAGCCCGCTCTGGGCATGCGGAAATGGAGAGAAAATCACTTAGTCCAGGTCTACTCTGCAGAGTTCTGCTGGAAAAAGACACGCAAATTGTGATCTGCAATCTGTGCATCGTTTTCCGAATCTTGTCGGAAGAGACTTTTCCGATATTTGGCCTCTCTACACTGCGCCAAATATCGGAAAAACCTCCTCTTCTGGAAGAGGCCTTATTCCTCATTAAATGAGAAAGGCAGGGATGTCAAAAGACCGCGCCCACGTTTACGGAAACGGTGCCGAAAAAGTGGACACGTTCCCGGGACTCAGCATGGTTTTTCTGCCGCGCAGACAGAGCCTCAGACAGCCACAGGGAAACTCACAAACAAGTGCGAGTAGCTTGTCCAATCCTTTGCGACCACCGACAAGGAATCTCTTGGTTTGACCTAGACCATCCTGATGAAATAGTCCGATGTTTCCTAGGGCTTTGTCTCAAGATCTTTGAAGTGACAGGAAATATTTGCACCATTTGTTTGTCGAAAGACACACGTTCAGCTGTCCCCGAACTATTAAACAGATTTGACAGTCACTAGCCAAGTACTTTTGGTCTAAAAAGGGGACTTGGGACACCATCCAGAACACGGCCAGAGAAGGCCTAAGATCAGGGCCAGGCCGTCAAGAGCAAAATTTCTGAGCCACCAGGCAAGGTTTGGGAGGTTTCCTATGTGCTCCCAGAAGGGGAGGGGCCTTGGGTAGGAGGGGCGGAGTCTTGTGTGGAAGGGGCGGGGCTAAGGGCGAGTCCCCTCCCATCCTCTTCGGAACACCCCTTCCGGGAGTTGCAGGCTGCTACTAAATCCCCCCTCACTCTTCTCTTCTGCAGACTGAACAAACCCAAATCCCTCAGCCTCTCCTCGTAGGTCCTGTGCTCCAGCCCCCAAATTGTGGCCTGTTACCGTCCCTCGGGCCAGCCCCTGGAGCTTGGGCCTGGCCCGAGGGGAGAGGGGAACAAGTCAGTCCAGTAACCGAAGGACCCTTAGATCGTCATGAACACAAGGCCAGGTACTTAAAAAGCACCAGACAGGACAGGAGATAGGAGTGAGTGTTGTGCTGCGAGGATTGGAATTTAGACCAGTCCTGTTAAACTTCCGAACGTTAACAAACAAGGAGCGGGTCTGTCGCACCTTAGCCCAATGCGGCTCAACCTCTTTTTTTAATAAAGCGCCCCCTTTAAAAAAATAAAATGAAAAGGACCTCCAGGAGCTAGTTTTCAGACATGCCCCATTTTTTTCTACCCTTGCAACACATTTGTTGAAACAACTTAGTTGCCGCAGGGCGGGCCATGACATTTTTGGGTGTAGAGAGTACAAAACTAATAAAGGGCTGTCAAACTTACAAGAAAACTTCAGTTTTCCCCAAATTTCAGTGGTGCGGATGTACCCCCCGGGTACGTCTAGAAGACAGGCTTTTGTTGACAGAAGTTTTGTCGACAGATACAGTCGACAAAGCTTCTGTCGACAAAGAGCGTCCAGATGACAGCCAGTTCCATCGACAAAGCAAGCCGCTTTGTCAACACGAGAGTGTAGACGCAATGGGCAGTGTAGATGCCATAACACCTTCTGGAGACAGAACTCTGTCGACAACAGGCGTTAATCCTCGCAGAATGAGGTTTACCGCTGTCAACAAAATTGCCGAGTTGTCATCGTTATGTCGACAGAACTCGGCGGCAGTGCAGAAACAGGTCTAGTTTGGTCCACAAAAGTCCACTTTTGTCGACAAAACCCTGTAGTCTAGACACACCTCCTCAGACTACTCGTAGCACCGATTGAGAAACACTGCCTTAGGGAACGTCTACACGGCACGAATATTTCGGAATAAGCTATTTTGGATGAAATACTCTAAAATAGATCATTTCAAAAGAGCGGAGTGTCCACACAACCACTATTTCGAAATAGCCATTTCGTAAGAGGCGTTATTTCTCATGGAATGAGGTTAGAGAAGGCAGAAGAAGCTGCCAATTTATTTTGAAAACAACAGGATTTATTTTGAAATGATGGAGGGTCTGTCTACACCACGGAGTTTTTCTGAGAGAAACAGAAAAACTCTGCTTCGTCCAAGGATTGTGTCTGTTTTTTTGGAACAGTTTCTGCTGTTCCTTCGCCATCCCGGTATTCCTCATTGTCTGAGAAAGAAGAGATGTGCCGAACGCGGAGGTTTTTTTCCGTATAGTTTCGGAAAAGCCTCTTCCGAAAGAAAAGCGGAAAAAGTTACGCAACTTTTCTTTGGAGTCTAGACACAGCCCAGAAATGCTGTGTAGATTCTCGCATTCTTATTTTGGAAAAACGACCGTTCTCCCGAAATCACCCTGCTGTGTAGACGCACCTCAGGAACTAAGAAAAAACTTCTCTTAAACTTGCAAATCTTCTTGAGCAAGCAGCCAGGCCTCCAGAAATGGGGCCTCGACTTCCCTGGCTTCTTCCCTGCTATTGAACCCTATTAAAATCCTGGTCTTCACCACATCCTTTGGCAAGGAGTTCCACAGGTTGGTTGTGAAGAAATTTCAGATTGAGGGGGAGAGGGGTGACCTATGCATGCTGTGATGTGGGGTGCAGAGTGAGGACAGAGGCTTCAGCAGTGTTACTAAGCATGCTCAGTACAAGCCAAGCACCAATGGGGTGGGGAGAGGGGAGACCAACCCCACATCACCTCTACCCCAGGGCTCCCAATGAAAAAATTTTGCTTTTCCGGCAGAGGACTGAGCTGTGAGCCAGCAGGGGTGGGCGGGTCCCTGGGGGCTGGGTGGAAGCGAGCGACACCGACCGGCAGCCGCCTGCCCCAAGCCCGGCCTCGTGTGGGAACAGGGGTCGGGCTGTGACCCCAAATCCCAACTGCAGGTGTCCTACGGCAACGCCGGGGGGGAGCTGACCCCTCCCGTGCGGCCTCAGGGGGCTGCGTTTTAGAAGAGAGAAACATCGGAACGGCCAGACGGGGTCGGACCCAAGGCCCATCCAGTCCAGTGTCCTGTCTGCCCACAGTGGCCAGCGCCAGGTGCCCCAGAGGG
The DNA here is from genome assembly GCF_049634645.1 of Pelodiscus sinensis. Taxonomy (NCBI): domain Eukaryota; kingdom Metazoa; phylum Chordata; order Testudines; family Trionychidae; genus Pelodiscus; species Pelodiscus sinensis. The sequence goes on from NC_134742.1 coordinate 1,554,588, forward strand.
AGTGAACCGAACAGGGAATCATCCAGTGATCCCTCCCCCGTCACCCTTTTCCAGACACACAGAGCAGGGACACCCTCCCTACCCATCCCATTGATGGACCTCACCTCCATGAATCTCTCTCGCTCTTTTTTTTAAAACCCTGTTAAATCTGGTTTTCCACAGCCTCCTCCGGCGAGGAGTTCCACAGGTTGGCGGTGCGCTGCATGAAGAAAAACTTCCTTGTTATGTTTTAAGCCTGCTGCCTATTCATGCCACTTGCTGACCCTTCGTTTTTGGGTGATGGGAACAAGTCAGTCACTTTTCCCACACCTGTCATAATTTTATAGACCTCTCTCCTATTCCCCCTGAGTCTCCTCTTTTCCAAGCTGAAAAGTCCCCGTCTTTTTAATCTCTCCTCCTATGGGACCCGTTCCCAACCTCTCTGCATTGTGGCCCTTTTCTGAACCTTTTCAAAGGCCAAAAGAGCTTTTTGGAGACGAGGCGGTCACATCTGTAGGTACAATTCCAGCTGCCGGCATCCCATGGATTTATACAGAGGCGATTAATCTTTATGAATGCGACTACCCCGCACCCTTCGCTGGAAATAAGCGACGCTGTTTGCACTGTGCTCCCATAGCTTATTTCGAGCTCATTTTGACCGTCTTTTTCAAAACGCGGCGCTGTCTAAACCGCGGCTAAGTTCGAAACAGACCCCATAGTAATGCTCATCGTGCAACAGGATAAAATAAGTCTTGGGGGACACTGGGCCCCCCCGTTTTAAAAAAGCCCCAGCCGCCTTTCGCCAGATACAGCACCACCTGTATGTTAACTCCTAAATGCTGTTCAAACTTTGCTACGTCGCTGAGCGGAACTTTTTTGGATCTGACCACCCCAGTTTCTCGGGAAGCTTTCTCGCCCCCTCTAACAATTCGGCATCCGTAGGTTTACGATCTGACAGGACGGCCAAGAGCCCGCCTGCAAAACACAGATCGGTACCGGTGTAAGCCAGGTCTACTACACATGGTCTCTTTTTATGAATAATTTGACTACTAAGGATAGAATTTAAAACTCTCCGAGCACCCCCAGCCCTGTTTTTTACAACTGTCACAATGAGGAGCAATGGTCCATTGAGGTGCAACTTTCTATTACTCTGGAACAGCTTTGAGGTCTGGTTTAAAAAATCCTCAGCAGAGAGCTCGTCCCTAGTTCTTCTGACTGAAACTGAGGAACTGGAGTTGTGTTTGCGTGGCTGCAATACCTCGTAATTAAATTACGGCTCTCTAAACGTAACTGAACATAATCAGGGCCTACCCTACCATTAACGTCATCTAGAAATAACTGTATTCCCCTACGTGAGGCTTCAATAACCTGTTCAGCTGAATTTATTTGCTCAAGAGGGACAAAACAAAATTCCACACAATACACTGACCCCCCAAATCTAGGTACTTCACGTTGCCAACTTCTCACTCTCTCCATATACAACTCTGGATTTTCAGGGGCACTTGAGGGTTCCTCTACGGGCCCATCAGGGGCATCTTCTACCTCAGATGCCATTTCAGAGTCAGAGCGGTCTCTGAGAGAGTCACCAGGACTAGCCAGGGACCCGTCTACAGACTCATCACCACCCCGCAGGTCAGATAAGCCATTTTGTGAACCTCCAGTAGGGGGCATCTCTTTTGGGTATTTTTTCTTTAGCCTTTTTTTAAAATTTTGCAGTGATCTTGGCCTGGAACTTTTTGGCAGCCACCCGTTCATCCGCCAAATGCTTTTGTTTACACCTTATCTGATGGGAACCCCTGAGGATGACCCCTTTCCCCAGGCCCCTTTCTTTTAGGCCCCGAGGATACAGAATTCACCAGTTTTCTGAATGAAGCATCAAACTCTTCCCCCATACGAGAATATGGGGGAGCTGTGATGAGCTCATGGTTTTGGGAGAATGGTTTGTCCGGCCTTGGTTTTTTATTCACAACCCCTAGAGCGCATGCTCCGGGTTTGTGAATGTGTGCGGTTTTGCACACGTTCAGAACCCCTAGAGCGCGTGCTCCGGGTTTGCGAATGTGTGTGGTTTTATGCACGTTCACAACCCCTAGAGCGCCTGCTCCGGGTTTGTGAATGTGTGTGGTTTTGCACACGTTCACAACCCCTAGAGCGCGTGCTCCGGGTTTGTGAATGTGTGTGGTTTTATGCACGTTCACAACCCCTAGAGCGCATGCTCCGGGTTTGTGAATGTGGGCATTTTCGCTCACAGTTCTCAGGGCTTGGTGTGGCAGTGGCCGCTGAGGAACTGGAGTTGTGTTTGTGTGGCTGCAACACCTCGGCATTGCAGGAGTTTTCAGTCCTTGGTTTTTTATTCACAACCCCTAGAGCGCATGCTCCGGGTTTGTGAATGTGTGTGGTTTTGCGCACGTTCACAACCCCTAGAGCGCGTGCTCTGGGTTTGTGAACGTGTGTGGTTTTGCGCACGTTCAGAACCCCTAGAGCGCGTGCTCCGGGTTTGTGAACGTGTGTGGTTTTGCGCACGTTCAGAACCCCTAGAGCGCGTGCTCCGGGTTTGTGAACGTGTGTGGTTTTGCGCACGTTCACAACCCCTAGAGCGCGTGCTCCGGGTTTGTGAATGTGGGCGTTTTCACTCACAGTTCTCAGGGCTTGGTGTGGCAGTGGCCGCTGAGGAACTGGAGTTGTGTTTGTGTGGCTGCAACACCTCGGCATTGCAGGAGTTTTCAGTCCTTGGTTTTTTATTCACAACCCCTAGAGCGCATGCTCCGGGTTTGTGAATGTGGGCGTTTTCGCTCAGTTTTCTCAGGGCTTGGTGTGGCAGTGGCCACTGAGGAACTGGAGTTGTGGTTGCATGGTTGTTTTTTACCAGAGTCTTTTGTTTTGTCCTTGGGTTTGACGTATGTGAGGTTCGGACCGCCCAGATGCTTCATCTGCACTCTTGTGCCGTTTTGCGTTGTTAAGGGTCTCAAAGCAGATTCCTGGTTCTTTGGCGGTTCTGGAGGAGGTGTCCTTGTAGCTCCGACTATAGCATTGTCAGAAAAGATGTCCATGCCTATGAGGTGTGGGGAAAAACGTTTTACAAAAAAAGAAACCCCCTGAACTTTACCATCTCTCTCACCCACACCTATGTATTTACTTAAAACCTCATAAAACAACCAAACCAATAAGCAAAATATATTTCCTGGGCTTCATCGATCCATCAGTCACTGATGCTGGGGAATTTTCCTTTTCAGCTGTCTCTTTCCTTTTTCTTTTGAGCTTGTTTTCCCTCTGGTCTAAGGACCTCTCGTGTCTTGACTGTACTGTGGAGCAAACAACATTATTATCAAACACATGAAACCCTCTTGTAAACTTTAAAATCATTAGGGGGTTTTCTATTTCAAAAGTTATAGCTTTAAAACAAAATCATCCATTTCAGGCTGTACAACAAACACCCGTTCTGAGTTTATTTCTACCACTTTAAAATAATTTTGTGGGGTTTTTGTTGTTTTTTTTTTTTTAATACATCTCATTTTGCAGAATAAAAGCCAAAACTGCTTTTAAAACCCCTTGTTAGTTTAAACAAACCAAGCACTTAAAAAAACCCCTACCCCTATGCCTTGCATATCCTATTCCCCCCCACACACATACACTAAACAGCAGCTTTATAAAACACACCAAACCAAGTTTGCAGCCATATACTTTTCAAAACCCACATGCATTGAACACATCACATTTGGCACAGAAAAAGCAACCCACCAAACACTCTATACCAGCAGTTTGCCAACATATAGTTTAAAAACACCAACAAGCTCCCCCACAATTAAGTTTTGAAAAAAACCCAACTCACAATTTAAACATTACAATGAGTTAAAAGACAAAAAAAATAACCCCCACGCTTTAAAAATGAAGCAAAAATGCAGGACAATGTAGCACTTTAAAGACTAACAAGATGGTTTATTAGATGATGAGCTTTCGTGGGCCAGACCCAAAGCTCATCATCTAATAAACCATCTTGTTCGTCTTTCAAGTGCTACTTTGTCCTGCATTTTTGCTTCAGCTACCCCAGACTAACACAGCTACATTTCTATCGCTTTAAAAATGAGTATGGATAGTTCCCTTCTACCACAGGGTAAAGGCAGGCTGGCACAGGGCTATTCTGTTTTCCCCTATGTATATTTGGGACTATGGAATAAAGAACAAGCAAAAAAAATATGAGAGTTAGGATTAGCCCCAAATGCTTCGAACCCCATTTTAAAAACACACCTATGTCTTGCACAGACCTCATCTCTCTCTCTCACAAATCACACACACACAGACACACACACACCCCACATACATTTAAAAGCCAATTGCCAAAAAGTTACCTTTCACTATGGGATAAAGTGTTGCAGGCGCATGCTTGTTCTGTCCCTCCCCATGTGTGCTTGGGCCTTAAGGTTAAAGAATACGCACAAATGTTAGTTAGTATTACCCAGGTTTTTTTAAAACACTATTAAGTACAACTCCAGTTAAAAATGGTTTTTATCTTGGCCTGGTGGGGAACTGCAGCTTAAAATGACTGGTTCCATGTTAAACAGATCACACTGCAATAAAGATAGCCACCATTATTTTACTGAGAGAGCATGGCCCAAGAGTGGCATTATAGAATATATATTTTCAAAGTTACAAACAGGGACCATACCTTCTCCTGTCGCAGTCCAGCAGCCATTCAAGAAAGTTTCTGTTGAAAAGGACAGTCTCCAAACGACCTAGGTTTTTTATACTCTCCTAACCCATTGTTTCAAACAACTTCAATGTAGTAGCGAGCAGGTGAATTTGATCACTGCAACTCTGAAATAATAGATCCTTAAAGACTTAGGCACCCCTCCCTAGCATTGCCTTTTGTGATCTAGGGGTGGAGGAATTAAGCTGTCTCCACAACTGAGTTGCTTTTGGCTACATTTTTTACATTTTTTGTAGGGCTTTCTTACAGTAGTCACAGTAAAAGCACCAATCCTTAATGTATCTGTACCCATTTCCAGGTGGAGACCCTTTGCAGATAACAATACGTGTCTTGGGGTTTGTTTTTTTTAACACGCTTCTTTCAGGCTTAAGGCTTGGGGTTTAAATACAATGCTTTTAAATGTTTGATTGTCTTTAGAGCAAATGCTTGTTCTAAAGTATGGGTAAAAGTTGGAAACATTTCCGTTTGGGGTTAGACCCTTCATTTTTTGTTTTAACTTTTAATGGCTAGAAAAAGTAGCCCCTAGCATTCTACCAACGCCTGTGTCCTTTAAACTGTCCAATAGCGCTCTACCAACCCCAGGGGTTATATTTAAACTGTCCAATAGCGCTCTACCAGCCCCAGGGGTTATATTTAAACTGTCCAATAGCATCTGCAAACTCCTGAGGTGTTATTTAATTAGATATTCATCAGAGCCCACCCATCCAACCCATCAAATTTAATTACTAAACATTAACCATAACAAGGGTAAGTGGTCACACCTAAACCTAACCACTGACTAGCGCCCCCTGGCTATTCAGTGAGGTGCGGTGAAACCATTGAGTTCATGTCTAATAAATCCTAACTGGGGCGGGGGGGGGGGGGGTAATTTTTCCCTTTTATTTAAAAAACAAAACATTTTGAGGGGTTTTTCCTTCCCCCGAGTTTCTACCATACCTCTTTCAGGGGGTTTTCAGTAAACGGGCCCCTTTATACAAAATGGATTCTCAAAAGTTATAGCTTTAAAACAAAATAATCCATTTCAGGCTGTACAACAAACACCCGTTTTGAGTTTATTTCTACCACTTGGAATAGCCAAGCTGTTATTTCGAAAGATAATTCCAAATAACGGGCTTATGACAAAGAGGCGGAATTCGGTATTTCCGGACACCGCAAGTCTCCCGAAATAGCGCCACAGGGTCGACATGTGCTGCCTTGATTCTCTATCCCTGTTGAAATGATTCCCCACAGTCTGCTTGCTCTTTTGATGGACCTGAGTGGATGTTTTCAGACCTCTTCCGCTTCGCTGTCCGGCGACAGCTACGCTACGTGTTTTCGCAGGGGGAAATATGCTAATGAGGGACTCGTTTGCATGCGTCGCAATCTCATTTGCATATTTGCTGCCGATCCGTTTGTGCGCTGGGGATTTTTGAGCAAAAACAAGCCGGGTGGACGTTTCCTGTTTGTGCAAAATCCTCCTGTTTCCGCAAGACCCCAAAGGGGAGATCTACCGGTTTTGCAGAAAAAGGGAGTTTTTTGCGCAGAAAGAAAACATCCAGGAGGCTTGGATTTTGCGCAAAAACCCCTCGCGCCAAAATGGATTGGCAGCAAAGATGCAAATGAGATCGCCACTCATGCAAACGAGTCCTTCGTTAGCCTAGTTTCTGCGGGAGAAGCTCGCCGTGACGACGTCGCCTCTGGTTTTGCATTCACTGGTTGTTTCGTGGGGCTGTGTGCGGTTCCTGCTGTCCTGTGTTGTTCTGTAATGACGCTGGGTGCGCGTGCCTCGGTTTCCCCGGGTACGGCAGCGCTCACTGAACGAGGAGGGGGAGGCCGAGCATGACTCCCTGGGGAAGTACGTTGGGTCTCTCACGTCCTCAGGGCCGGATGACAGCAAATAACCCCGTGGACCCGGAAAAGGGAACAAAACAGGAGGCGGGGCTGCCTTGAGGTGTGGGTGATGGGCTGCTGGGAGTGCGAGCGAGTTTTTCGGCAGGCGGGGGGAGCAGGGAGCCGGGCTGGCCTGGGGGTGGCTCCTGGTTCCTGTAACAAGAAGTCGGGGTGACGCTGTGTCCCTGGGAACCAATAGACCTTCTCTTCTACCTGCCGCCTGAGAGTCCCCACCGGCTGCGGGTGTGGGGGGGCAGGGCCCAGGGATTCCTCCCCTCACACTCACCTCATGACAGCAGGAAAAGGGGGGGAAGGGGTCCTGTGGATGATGGACCCTCTGTGAATGTTTCCAGTCCCTCTTTGAACCCTGTTCAAGCCTGGCCTGCACCCATCCTCCGGCGAGGAGTTCCACAGGTTGGCGGTGAGCAGCGTGAAGAAAAACCGGCCTTGGGTTAGGTTTCAACCTGCTGCCTATTCGTGGGGAGACCCCTCGTCCTAACGGGGTGGGAACAGCTCAACCACGCTGCCTTCCACAGAGTTCTTCTGATGTAAGGGGGGGAATCGAAAGAAAGATCCAGAGAGGCTTGGCCGTATTACAGAATTAGCCCTTCCCACACAGAACTCCCCATCTCAGCACGAGAGCCGAGGCGCGAGACGCCTGCACCCAGACAGCCGGGGAAAGCACATGACAATAAGGGAAGTGGGTAGTGTGGCAGGCTGCCGTCAGCCCTCCAGCTCAGCTGTTCAAAGGCATTCCCACGAAGGAGATTTTCATGGAGGAGAAGGAAGTAGCCTGGTGGATGTTTCGGAGGGTTGCTACCAAGCCCGGAAGGGGAGCAAAGCACACAGGCGCTTCTCGGGAAACAGGGAGGCCAGTTGTCCTATTGGAGCCGGGCACGGATCTTTAGTCCTCAAAATAGAGCTTATGCAAAGTGCAAAGAGACCACAACCGGTCCCAGTAAGAAACGTAACACATACAGGTGACATCCCTGCCCATCCTGGCTAGTAGCCATCGATGGACCCTCTGTGAATGTCCCTAGCTCTTTTTTTAACCCTGTTCAAGTCCTGGCCTGCACCCCGTCCTCCGGCGAGGAGTTCCACAGGTTGGCAGTGCGCAGTGTGAAGAAAAACAGCCTTTGGTTTGTTTTCAGCCTGCCGCCTATGCATGACACCCTCGTTCTTATGGGGTGGGAACAGCTCAACCACGCTGCCTTCCAGAGTTCTTCAGAGGTAAGGGGGCAATCAGCAGAAAAAGGCTCAGAGGTTTGGCCATGTTGCAGAAGTAGCCACCGCACCGTCTCTGCAGAGAGGAAGACAGATCCAGGTAGGACCAGGATGGATACGTATAAGGGACTTCCCCAAAAGAAAAATCCCCCCTGGGTTCCTGACACTGGGTGTCTCCTGACCTAAGTGTGCGGAAGATGCACAGAGTTGCAAAAGACAGGACATTCATTTCCCCCTGGAAATTAATTCTGTCGCCCTCAGCATGTGGCACCCACTACCGGGGAGGAAATTTCTTTTTGTGGGTCAGGCTATAAATTCCAAGCGCTCACTCCGGGACTCAGGCTGCCGGTGGAAACATGGACCGATTCTGTAAGTGAAACGGCCGCGCGGGGAGAATGGCGTTGGGGCTGGGCGGCGGGTCGACAGGGTGGCGTGGGTCCCTCCGCTGCGGCTTTCTCGTTTTGCGTCTTGCTCTCTTTTTAAGAACATAAGAACCTAAGAACGGCCGGATGGGGTCAGGCCAAAGGTCCGTCTGACCCGGTGTCCTGTCTGCCCACAGAGACCAATGCCAGGGGCCCCAGAGGGAGGGAACAGAACCCCTAATCCCAACGCGATCCTTCCCCTGTCACCCGCCTCCAGAGAAACAGAGTCTAGGGACACCATTGCTACCCATCCTGGCTAACAGCCATTGCTGGACTAACCTCCATGGATCTACCCAGCTCTTTTTTGAACCCTGGTAAAGTCCTGCCCTTCAGCACATCCCCTGGCGAGGAGTTCCACAGGTTGACTGTGCACTGAGTGAAGAAAAACTTCCTTTGGTTTATTTTAAACTGGCTGCCAACATGCGAGGGATCCCCCCTCCCCCATCCCCTCGCGCTGCGGGTACCGGCGTTTGTCCAGAGGGTGCGCAGGGCTGTCTACTCCAATTGGACACGGCCGACAAACCTCACACTCACCTTCTCTGTGCCCGCGTGCGGCGAGGAGCTGGGTTTGCTCTGCCGGCTTCCCTGCCCCCCTTCGTGTGGGTCTGGGTTCTGCCGGTCACAGCGATGCCCTCCGGGCTCAGGCGTGTGCGTTGGCTTCACTGACGGCCCCTCGTTTCTCTTTCCCCCTCCGCCCCCAGCGCTGGCCCGGCTGCTCCTCCTCGCGGCCGTCCTGCACCCCGAGAGCCTCGCCTTCGACCCCGCGCCCTGCCTGCACGACCATGACTACGAGGAGCTGGTGGGGATTGTGACCCACGGGCTCCCGAAGGCGGAGCGTCCAGCGGAGGTGGTCATCGTGGGGGCGGGGATCAGCGGCCTCGCGGCGGCCAAGCTGCTCCGAGACGCCGGTCACAAGGTAACACGTTCCCCAGGGCACGAGGGCTGTGTCTACCCAGCAGCGTTTTTGCGGGAAAACATCCATTTTCACGCAAAAACGCACCGAGCGGCCACATGATCTTTCGCCAGTAAATCGACAGCCCATCGAAAGAGCAGAGGGGGTCTTGCACCATTGGGAACCCTCTTTCTACGAGGAGGAAGCCTTTTGGCGAAAACGCTCTTTCGGAAACAGGCGTGCGTGGATGGGGGAGAGGGAGTTTTTTCGGGAGAAGAGGGAGGATGAAAAACCACAAGTGGCCATTCTGGAAGTAGCGATCCGAGTTTCCTTTTGAAAGTGCCTGGACGTTCTCTTGCACAAAAGCGCATCGCTTTTCCGACGCGCGTTGGCTGGGCAGACGCGCTCTTGCGCAAGACGTTTTTGCGGAAGATCTCTCCCGCCAAACGCTTCTTGCGCGAGACGCCAGCAGTGCCGACAACGCCGAGGCGTCGTTCTTCCGCTCTGCTCTGCGCTCATCAGGCCTCGGTTGGCGGCGTGTGTCCCGTTCTGGGTGCCGTATTTCATGGAGGATGTGGAGAAATTGGAGACGGTCCAGAGAAGAGCAACAAAAATCCCTAAGAAACACGAGCTAGCAGGGAAGACGGAAAGAATTGGGCTGGTTTAGTTTGGAAAGGAGCAGACGGAGAGGGGACGGGGAGCCGTTTTCACGTACCTAAAAGGGTGTCACAAGAAGGAGGGACAAAAATTGTTCTTCTTGAGGACAGGACGACAAGCCATGGGCTTACTATGCAGCAAGGGAGGTTGAGTTTGGACATGAGGACAAACTTCCTAACTCTGGGGGGGGGGAAAACACTGGACTGAATTTCCTAGGGGGGTTGTGGAGTCTCCAACCCAGGAGACATGGAAGAGCAGGTTGGACAGACCTGCCAGGGATGGTCTGGACGGTGCTGGGTCCTGCCGGGAGGGCCGGGGACGGGACTGAATATCCCCTCAAGGTCCCTTCCTTTCTGTGGTTCTGTGCCGGAGCCAGGCAAGGGCTCCGTGCCGGCTTGGGTGTGTCTTGTTATTTCCTCTCCGTGCACTAAAGTCGAGGTCCCCGGCTCTCTTCCGCCTGCCGCCGTGAGCCTAACTCCCCCCGCTATCGCTGCCGAGTTCACTTCTTCGCTCCGACCCTTGGGCCGGGCCGGCTGAGTGACGGGCCGTCTTCTCCCCAAGGTGACCGTCCTGGAAATCAGCAGCCGGGTGGGCGGCCGCATCCTGACCCATCGCGACGAGACGGACGACTGGTACGCGGAGCTGGGCGCCATGCGCCTGCCGAGCAC